>NC_092010.1:39037993-39045493 GCF_044704955.1 Pristiophorus japonicus
GAGCGAACGAGAACGAGAACGAGAGCGTGAGCGAGAGCGAACGAGAACGAGAGCGAACGAGAACGAGAACGAGAACGAGAGCGTGAGCGAGAGCGAACGAGAGCGAACGAGAACGAGAGCGAGAGCGAACGAGAGCGAACGAGAACGAGAGAGAACGAGAACGAGAGAGAACGAGAACGAGAGCGAGAGAGAACGAGAGCGAGAGAGAACGAGAGCGAGAACGAGAACGAACGAGAGAGAACGAGAGCGAGAGAGAACGAGAACGAACGAGAGCGAGAACGAGAGCGAGAACGAGAGCACGAGAACGAGAGCGAGAGAGAACGAGAGTGAGAGCGAGAACGAGAGCGAGAGAGAACGAGAACGAGAGAGCGAGAGCGAGAGCGAGAGCGAGAGAACGAGAACGAGAGCGAGAGCGAGAGCGAGAGCGAGAGAGAATGAGAACGAGAGAGAGCGAGAGCGAGAGCGAACGAGAGCGAGAGCGAAAGCGAAAGCGAGCGAGAGCGAACGAGAGCGAGAGCGAACGAGAGCGAGAGCGAGAGCGAACGAGAGCGAGAGCGAACGAGAGCGAGAGCGAACGAGAGCGAGAGAGAACGAGAGCGAGAACGAGAGAGAACGAGAACGAGAGAGAACGAGAACGAGAGAGAACGAGAACGAGAGCGAACGAGAACGAGAGCGAGAGCGAGAGCGAACGAGAACGAGAGCGAGAACGAGAGCGAGAACGAGAGCGAGAGCGAGAGAGAGAGCGAGAGAGAGCGAGCGAGAGAACGAGAACGAGAGCGAACGAGAACGAGAGCGAGAGCGAACGAGAACGAGAGCGAGAGCGAGAACGAGAGCGAGAACGAGAGCGAACGAGAACGAGAGCGAACGAGAACGAGAGCGAACGAGAACGAGAGCGAACGAGAACGAGAGCGAACGAGAACGAGAGCGAACGAGAACGAGAGCGAACGAGAACGAGAGCGAGAGCGAACGAGAACGAGAGCGAACGAGAACGAGAGCGAACGAGAACGAGAGCGAACGAGAACGAGAGCGAACGAGAACGAGAGCGAACGAGAACGAGAGCGAGAGCGAACGAGAGCGAACGAGAACGAGAGCGAACGAGAACGAGAGCGAGAGCGAACGAGAACGAGAACGAGAGCGTGAGCGAGAGCGAACGAGAACGAGAGCGAGAACGAGAGCGTGAGCGAGAGCGAACGAGAGCGAACGAGAACGAGAGCGAGAGCGAACGAGAGCGAACGAGAACGAGAGAGAACGAGAACGAGAGCGAGAGAGAACGAGAGCGAGAGAGAACGAGAACGAGAACGAGAGCGAGAGCGAGAGCGAGAGCGAGAGCGAGAACGAGAACGAACGAGAGAGAACGAGAGCGAGAGAGAACGAGAACGAACGAGAGCGAGAACGAGAGCGAGAACGAGAGCACGAGCGAGAACGAGAGCGAGAGAGAACGAGAACGAGAACGAGAGAGCGAGAGCGAGAGCGAGAGCGAGAGAACGAGAACGAGAACGAGAGCGAGAGCGAGAGCGAGAGCGAGAGAGAATGAGAACGAGAGAGAGCGAGAGCGAGAGCGAACGAGAGCGAGAGCGAAAGCGAAAGCGAGCGAGAGCGAACGAGAGCGAGAGAGAGAGCGAGAGAGAGAGCGAGAGAGCGAGAGAGAGAGCGAGAGAGAGAGCGAGAGCGAGAGCGAACGAGAGCGAGAGCGAAAGCGAAAGCGAGCGAGAGAGCGAGAGAGAGAGCGAGAGAGCGAGAGAGAGAGCGAGAGAGAGAGCGAGAGAGAGAGCGAGAGAGAGAGCGAGAGAGAGAGCGAGAGAGAGAGCGAGAGAGAGAGCGAACGAGAACGAGCGAGAGCGAGAACGAGAGCGAGAACGAGAGAGAACGAGAGAGCGAGAGAGAGAGCGAGAGCGAGAGAGAGCGAGAGAGAGCGAGAGAGAGCGAGAGAGAGCGAGAGAGAGCGAGCGAGAGCGAGAGCGAACGAGAGAGAGCGAGCGAGAGCGAGAGCGAACGAGAACGAGAGCGAGAGCGAGAACGAGAGCGAGAACGAGAGAGAACGAGAGAGCGAGCGAGAGCGAGCGAGAGAGAGCGAGAGCGAACGAGAGCGAGAGCGAACGAGAGCGAGAGCGAACGAGAGCGAGAGCGAACGAGAGCGAGAGCGAACGAGAGCGAGAGCGAACGAGAGCGAGAGCGAACGAGAGCGAGAGCGAACGAGAGCGAGAGCGAACGAGAGCGAGAGCGAACGAGAGCGAGAGCGAACGAGAGCGAGAGCGAACGAGAGCGAGAGCGAACGAGAGCGAGAGCGAACGAGAGCGAGAGCGAACGAGAGCGAGAGAGAACGAGAGCGAGAACGAGAGAGAACGAGAACGAGAGAGAACGAGAACGAGAGCGAACGAGAACGAGAGCGAGAGCGAGAGCGAACGAGAACGAGAGCGAGAACGAGAGCGAGAACGAGAGCGAGAGCGAGAGAGAGAGCGAGAGAGAGAGCGAGAGAGAGCGAGCGAGAGAACGAGAATGAGAGCGAGAGCGAACGAGAACGAGAGCGAGAGCGAACGAGAACGAGAGCGAGAGCGAGAACGAGAGCGAGAACGAGAGCGAACGAGAACGAGAGCGAACGAGAACGAGAGCGAACGAGAACGAGAGCGAACGAGAACGAGAGCGAACGAGAACGAGAGCGAACGAGAACGAGAGCGAACGAGAACGAGAGCGAACGAGAGCGAACGCGAACGAGAGCGAGAGCGAGAGCGAACGAGAGCGAGAGCGAACGAGAACGAACGAGAACGAACGAGAACGAGAACGAACGAGAGCGAACGAGAACGAGAGCGAACGAGAACGAACGAGAGCGAGAGCGAGAGCGAACGAGAACGAGAGCGAACGAGAGCGAGAGCGAGAGCGAACGAGAACGAGAACGAGAGCGAGAGCGAGCGAGAACGAGAGCGAACGAGAGCGAGAGCGAGAGCGAGAGAGAGCGAGAGCGAGAGCGAACGAGAACGAGAACGAGAGAGAACGAGAACGAGAGAGAACGAGAACGAGAGAGAACGAGAACGAGAGAGAGAGCGAGAGCGAGAGAGAATGAGAACGAGAGCGAGAGCGAGAGCGAGAACGAGAACGAACGAGAGCGAGAGCGAACGAGAACGAACGAGAACGAACGAGAACGAGAACGAACGAGAGCGAACGAGAACGAACGAGAACGAGAGCGAACGAGAGCGAACGAGAGCGAGAGCGAGAGCGAACGAGAACGAGAGCGAGAGCGAGAGCGAGAGCGAACGAGAACGAGAGCGAGAGCGAGAGCGAACGAGAACGAGAGCGTGAGCGTGAGCGAGAGCGAACGAGAGCGAACGAGAGCGAACGAGAGCGAGAGCGAGAGCGAACGAGAACGAGAGCGAGAGCGAACGAGAACGAGAGCGTGAGCGAGAGCGAGAGCGAACGAGAGCGAACGAGAACGAGAGCGAACGAGAGCGAGAGCGAACGAGAGCGAGAGCGAACGAGAGCGAACGAGAGCGAGAGCGAACGAGAGCGAGAGCGAGAGCGAACGAGAACGAGAGCGAGAGCGAACGAGAGCGAGAGCGAGAGCGAGAGCGAACGAGAGCGAACGAGAGCGAACGAGAACGAGAGCGAGAGCGAACGAGAACGAGAACGAGCGAGAGCGAACGAGAACGAGAGCGAACGAGAACGAGAGCGAACGAGAGCGAACGAGAGCGAGAGCGAACGAGAGCGAACGAGAGCGAACGAGAGCGAACGAGAGCGAGAGCGAGAGCGAACGAGAACGAGAGCGAACGAGAACGAGAGCGAACGAGAACGAGAGCGAGAGCGAGAGCGAACGAGAACGAGAGCGAACGAGAGCGAGAGCGAACGAGAGCGAACGAGAGCGAGAGCGAACGAGAGCGAGAGCGAGAGCGAACGAGAACGAGAGCGAGAGCGAACGAGAGCGAGAGCGAGAGCGAACGAGAGCGAACGAGAGCGAACGAGAACGAGAGAGAGAGCGAACGAGAACGAGAACGAGCGAGAGCGAACGAGAACGAGAGCGAACGAGAACGAGAGCGAACGAGAGCGAACGAGAGCGAGAGCGAACGAGAGCGAACGAGAGCGAACGAGAGCGAACGAGAGCGAGAGCGAGAGCGAACGAGAACGAGAGCGAACGAGAACGAGAGCGAACGAGAACGAGAGCGAGAGCGAACGAGAACGAGAGCGAACGAGAACGAGAGCGAACGAGAACGAGAGCGAACGAGAACGAGAGCGAACGAGAGCGAGAGCGAGAGCGAACGAGAGCGAGAGCGAACGAGAGCGTGAGCGAGAGCGAACGAGAGCGAGAGCGAACGAGAGCGAACGAGAGCGAACGAGAGCGAGAGCGAACGAGAACGAGAACGAGAGCGAACGAGAACGAGAGCGTGAGCGAGAGCGAGAGCGAACGAGAGCGAACGAGAACGAGAGCGAACGAGAGCGAACGAGAGCGAACGAGAGCGAGAGCGAACGAGAGCGAACGAGAGCGAACGAGAGCGAGAGCGAGAGCGAACGAGAACGAGAGCGAACGAGAACGAGAGCGAACGAGAGCGAGAGCGAACGAGAGCGAGAGCGAGAGCGAACGAGAACGAGAGCGAGAGCGAACGAGAGCGAGAGCGAGAGCGAACGAGAGCGAACGAGAACGAGAGCGAGAGCGAACGAGAACGAGAACGAGCGAGAGCGAACGAGAACGAGAGCGAACGAGAACGAGAGCGAACGAGAGCGAACGAGAGCGAGAGCGAACGAGAGCGAACGAGAGCGAACGAGAGCGAGAGCGAGAGCGAACGAGAACGAGAGCGAACGAGAACGAGAGCGAACGAGAACGAGAGCGAACGAGAGCGAGAGCGAGAGCGAACGAGAGCGAACGAGAGCGAGAGCGAGAGCGAACGAGAGCGAACGAGAACGAGAGCGAACGAGAGCGAACGAGAGCGAGAGCGAGAGCGAACGAGAACGAGAGCGAGAGCGAACGAGAACGAGAGAGCGAGAGCGAGAACGAGAACGAGAGAGAACGAGAACGAGAGAGAACGAGAACGAGAGAGAACGAGAACGAGAGAGAACGAGAACGAGAGAGAACGAGAACGAGAGAGAACGAGAACGAGAGAGAACGAGAACGAGAGCGAGAGCGAGAGCGAACGAGAACGAGAACGAGAGCGAACGAGAACGAGAACGAGAGAGCGAGAGCGAGAACGAGAACGAGAGAGAACGAGAACGAGAGCGAGAGCGAGAGCGAACGAGAACGAGAGCGAGAACGAACGAGAGCGAGAGCGAGAGCGAGAGAGAACGAGAGCGAGAACGAGAGAGCGAGAGAGAACGAGAGAGAACGAGAACGAGAGCGAGAGCGAGAACGAGAGAGAACGAGAACGAGAGAGAACGAGAACGAGAACGAGAGAGAACGAGAACGAGAGAGAACGAGAGCGAGAGCGAACGAGAGCGAGAGAGAACGAGAGCGAGAGAGAACGAGAGCGAGAGAGAACGAGAGCGAGAGAGAACGAGAGCGAGAGAGAACGAGAGCGAGAGAGAACGAGAGCGAGAGAGAACGAGAGCGAGAGAGAACGAGAGCGAGAGAGAACGAGAGCGAGAGAGAACGAGAGCGAGAGAGAACGAGAGCGAGAGAGAACGAGAGCGAGAGAGAACGAGAGCGAGAACGAGAACGAGAACAAGAGAGAACGAGAACGAGAGAGAACGAGAACGAGAGAGAACGAGAACGAGAGAGAACGAGAACGAGAGAGAACGAGAACGAGAACGAGAGCGAGAGCGAGAGCGAGAACGAGAGCGAGAACGAGAGCGAGAGCGAGAGCGAGAGAACGAGAACGAGAGCGAGAGCGAACGAGAACGAGAGCGAGAGCGAGAACGAGAGCGAGAACGAGAGCGAGAACGAGAGCGAACGAGAACGAGAGCGAACGAGAACGAGAGCGAACGAGAACGAGAGCGAACGAGAACGAGAGCGAACGAGAGCGAACGAGAACGAGAGCGAACGAGAACGAGAGCGAACGAGAACGAGAGCGAACGAGAACGAGAGCGAACGAGAGCGAACGCGAACGAGAGCGAGAGCGAGAGCGAACGAGAGCGAACGAGAACGAACGAGAACGAACGAGAACGAGAACGAACGAGAGCGAACGAGAACGAACGAGAGCGAGAGCGAACGAGAACGAGAGCGAACGAGAACGAGAGCGAACGAGAGCGAGAGCGAGAGCGAACGAGAACGAGAGCGAGAGCGAACGAGAGCGAGAGCGAGAGCGAGAGCGAACGAGAACGAGAGCGTGAGCGAGAGCGAACGAGAGCGAGAGCGAGAGCGAACGAGAGCGAGAGCGAGAGCGAACGAGAGCGAACGAGAACGAGAGAGAACGAGAACGAGAGCGAGAGAGAACGAGAGCGAGAGAGAACGAGAGCGAGAGAGAACGAGAACGAGAACGAGAACGAGAGAGCGAGAGCGAGAGAACGAGAACGAGAACGAGAGAGAACGAGAACGAGAGAGAACGAGAACGAGAGAGAACGAGAACGAGAGCGAGAACGAGAGCGAGAGAGAGCGAGAGCGAGAGCGAGAGCGAGAGCGAGAGCGAGAGCGAGAGCGAGAGCGAGAACGAGAACGAACGAGAGCGAGAGCGAGAGAGAACGAGAACGAGAGCGAGAACGAGAGAGCGAGAGAGAGAGCGAGAGCGAGAGCGAGAGCGAACGAGAGCGAGAGCGAACGAGAACGAACGAGAACGAACGAGAACGAGAACGAACGAGAGCGAACGAGAACGAACGAGAACGAGAACGAACAAGAGCGAACGAGAACGAGAGCGAACGAGAACGAGAGCGAACGAGAGCGAACGAGAGCGAGAGCGAGAACGAGAGCGAGAGCGTGAGCGAGAGCGAGAGAGAACGAGAACGAGAGCGATAGCGAGAGCGAGAGCGAGAGCGAGAGCGAGAGCGAGAGCGAACGAGAGCGAGAGCGAGAGAGAACGAGAGCGAGAACGAGAGAGCGAGAGAGAACGAGAGAGAACGAGAACGAGAGCGAGAGCGAGAGCGAGAACGAGAACGAGAGAGAACGAGAACGAGAGAGAACGAGAACGAGAGAGAACGAGAGAGAACGAGAACGAGAGAGAACGAGAACGAGAACGAGAGCGAGAGCGAGAGCGAGAGCGAGAGCGAGAACGAGAACGAGAACGAGAGAACGAGAACGAGAACGAGAGCGAGAGCGAACGAGAGCGAGAGAGAACGAGAGCGAGAGAGAACGAGAGCGAGAGAGAACGAGAGCGAGAGAGAACGAGAGCGAGAGAGAACGAGAGCGAGAGAGAACGAGAGCGAGAGAGAACGAGAGCGAGAGAGAACGAGAGCGAGAGAGAACGAGAGCGAGAACGAGAACGAGAACGAGAGAGAACGAGAACGAGAGAGAACGAGAACGAGAGAGAACGAGAACGAGAGAGAACGAGAACGAGAACGAGAGCGAGAGCGAGAGCGAGAACGAGAGCGAGAACGAGAGCGAGAGCGAGAGCGAGAGCGAGAGCGAGAGCGAGAGAGAGAGCGAGAGAGAGC